>NC_050460.1:6362470-6404707 GCF_903995425.1 Onychomys torridus
CAAATGAGGCACATGCCTTGTGCTGGCTTCTTTTAAGACCAGGTCCTACTGTATATCCCGGTTGGCTTCCAGTTTGGGATCCTCCTGCCTCAGCCTCCCAATTGTTGGAATTATTGCAGGTATGTGATTCCACATCTAGACTTGACGAGCATCATGGAAGGGTTGGGAGGGAACCAGGCTCTTCAGGGGGGGTTGTCTTTTGGTGGGATTTAGTTATTTATCGTGTGTATGTGTATATACACACAGAAGTGGGGAGGGTACACGTCCCTCGGTGGGCAAGTGGAGTCAGAGGACCACTTTGCGGAATGATTCTCTCCTTCCACTTTTACATAGATGAACTCAGATTGTCAAGCTTACAGAGCAAGCACCCTGACCCACTCAGCCACCTCACCTACCCATATTCATTGTTCTTTGGAGTCAGGGTCTCATGTAGCCCAGGCTAGCCTGGATGTCACCATTCTCCTGCCTCAGCATCCTGAGAGTTGGATACAGGCAGACATCATTATGCCTGTCATTTCCATTAGAGCTGGAGAGTGATTGTTAATTCCTACAGAGCGCACAAACAGCCTCTCCACCCCTGCCCCCCACCCCACCCACCTACCCATCCCCCTGCCAGGTGTTGTGGCTCATGCCTGGAGTCCTGGCTAAATGGGACGCTGAGCCAAGAAGCTGGAGGTCAGAAGGCCTGAGGGAGGGGGGCCTACAGAACTATGCAATGACTTATTGTTATCTCCGCTACCTCGAGGGTTCTGGAAGGCAGCTAGTGGAGTCCAGGTTACCGTGTGTTCAGCCCCTCCCATCTTGGTGTCTCCTTCCCCACCTACACAACTGGAATGTGCATAGTGTTCCCTGGACAGACACCCTTCTAGGGAGCATGCTGGTGGGCGGGCAAAGTCCTTGTCATGAACTTTCCTGTACCATAAAAGAGGAAATACAGGAACTGGAGAGGTGGCTCTTCCAGAGGAACTGAGTTCAGATCCCAGCACCCACATCAGGAAGCTAACAACTGCTTGAAATCCTAGCTCCAAGGGATATTCAGTCTACAGCCTCTCTAAGAACATGCATTCATGTGCACACACACCTCCCCAAGTATGTGCAGTCATGTGCACAGACACATACACATAATTAAAAATAACAAAAAGGATTTAAAAAAAGCGGGGGGTGGGGGGGGGGGGGGGGGGGTGGGGATTTAGCTCAGTGGTAGAGTACTTGCCTAGCAAGCACAAAGCCCTGAGTTCAATCATCAGCTCAAAAAAAAAAAAAAAAAAAAAAGGAAATACAGGAAGAAATATAGGTTGGGGAGATGGTCTCAGTGGCTAGAGTGTGGGGACTGGAGTTTGGACCCCCAGATCCCATGTGAATGCCAGGTGCGGCACACAGAGCCTGCCTTGGACTCAGCCTCAGAGGGCATAGTCAGGGAGCTCCTGGGACAAGCAAGGAAGACTAGCCATATCTGTGAGTGCTGAGATTGATGGAGAAGAGAGCTTTTCTCAACAAGAAGAAGAAAGAGGGAGGCCCACGTCAACCTTGGGTTGCCACATACATGTGCATGCACACTAATACATGCATGCCACTCATTCATACACGTACATCCTATATACATGCACGAAAATAGAAAACAAGCAGTGTATAAAAAGAGAAGCCAGGCATGGTACCACAAGCCATTAATCCTGCCATTGGGATGCAGATGGATTTCCATGAATTGAAGGCCAACCTTCAATTGCATAGGAAAAGGAAGCCACCTACCTGTTGGGAGTCATGTGGAGGCAGGTGGGGTCTCCAGTTCCTGAGGCTGAGTTTTCCTCTACATCCCTGAGGCTGAGTTTTCCTCTGAACTTAAACATTGGTCTCAAGAAAGCAAGGGCTGTGCCTTCCTGCAAGAGACACCTGGGTGCAGAGTCACCTGGGTGCAGAGCCACCTGGGTGCAGAGTCACCTGGGTGCAGAGCCACCTGGGTGCAAGAGACATCTGGGTGCAAGAGCCACCTGGGTGCAGAGCCACCTGGTGCAGAGCCACCTGGTGCAGAGCCACCTGGGTGCAGAGCCACCTGGGTGCAGAGCCACCTGGGTGCAGAGCCACCTGGTGCAGAGTCACCTGGGTGCAGAGTCACCTGGGTGCAGAGTCACCTGGGTGCAGAGCCACCTGGTGCAGAGTCACCTGGGTGCAAAGCCACCTGGGTGCAAGAGACATCTGGGTGCAGAGACACCTGGGTGCAGAGCCTCCTGGGTGCAGAGCCTCCTGGGTGCAGAGACACCTGGGTGCAGAGCCACCTGGGTGCAGAGCCACCTGGGTGCAAGAGACATCTGGGTGCAAGAGACATCTGGGTGCAGAGACACCTGGGTGCAGAGCAACCTGGGTGCAGAGCCTCCTGGGTGCAGAGCCTCCTGGGTGCAGACCCACCTGTTATAGATCTTTGACCTCCTCCTAACTTATCCAGGCAACCTGGCCAGCTCCTTCAGGAAGAGACAGGGCCAGGGTCAGACTATGTGGGACACCTGGCCTAGGTGAAGACTTAAAAGGGCATCCCATCTCACTCATGCCACTTCAGTCAGAATGGGTATCATCAGGGAAAAACAAACAAAAATAACACCAATTCAGGCAAGGAGTCTTATTCATTGCCGGGGGAATGCAGACCTGTGTGAGATGGAAATCCATGTGGATGTTCCTCAGTAAACTAAAGACAAGTTTCTACAAGCAGATAAACCAGCTCTACCATTCCCGAGTGCACATCTGAAGGACTCTACATCAGTTTACCACTGAGATACTCGAGCATCCAAGTTTACTGTTGTGCTGCTGATAATAGGAAACAGAACCAGCCTAGATGCTCATCAACAGACAAATGGACTTAAAAAATGCAGTTCACAAGGGCAATGGAATTCTATGCAACCCTGAAGAACAGCGAAACCACATTTGCAGGAAAATGGATGGCACTGGAAATTATGTTAGTCAAAATAAGGCAGACTCAGAAAGACAAATACTGCATGTTTTCTCTTATCGGTGATTTAAAATTACACACATATATATAATTATATATGCGTGTGTGCCCCTGCATGTATGTGTAACTGTGTATTATAGATGACGAAACTCTAGCAAAGGGATCTGAAAGGAGCTAGAGAAGAGTGAGGAGGAGGAATAAATGTAATAAAGAGGGAGCCAGCCACAGGAAGCAAAGATGGCCGTGCGGGAGGGAACAAGTCAGAAGTATGAAACATGTGCCGTGGTGAATCATTATTTTATATGATAATCCAAAAATACTAGGAATAGTTGAATAGCTGGCCCTGGTCACACACACCTTTAATCCCAGTCCTTGGAGGCAAAGCAAATGTTTGAGGGTAGCCTGGTCTACACAGTGAGTTCCAGTCCAGCCATGGCAACATAGTGAGACCCTGTCTCAGAAACACTACAGTATAATAAATAACTCTGTGAAGACAGGAGAGGTGGTGCTCACCTGTACTCCCAACACTAAGGACGCTGCAGCCAGGGCATCGGGAGTTTCAGGCCCGCCTGGCTACACAGCTGGACTCCATCTCACCCAGATCCGCCCTCACCGAAATGCTTTTTATTCAAATATGGGGACATAGTTCGACGGGAGGAGCGCTTGCCCAGCATTCAGGAAACCCATCCCTAGAACAAGCCAGCTCTGGTGACCTGTAATCAGGGCTCGTGGGAAGTAGGAGCAGAAGGGTATGAAGTTCAGGGTCATCACTGGCTACACAGGAGTTTGTGGTCAACCTGGACTACAAGAAAGGGAGCACAGCTGTGTAACCAGCGAGGCTGAGGTGAAGGCGCTCTGCATGCAGCTAGTAAACACGGACTTCTGACAGCTCACGGACCGCTTGGAAACAATGAGGCTTAAGAATTGCGTTAGTTCCAGGGGCCCTGATCTGAAACAGAAAAACTTAAAGGTTGTATGCTGAAGCCAGCAGGAGACTTGAGCTGCTTTTGAAGGCAGGTGAGGCCCAGCCTACCGGCTCAGGTAAGCCGGGAAGAATGCAGCAGCCGCCAAGCCCTCCAAGCCGCGGGCGCGTCGCGGTGACTCAGCCCGTACCAGGAAGAAGGAGTGCACCCAAGCTCTCCTCCAGACAGCAGCCTGATCTCGGAGGGCTCTGGGGAGCCGAACCAAGCCCTCCGCGGCGAGCATCCCGGCATCCAGGGCGGGACCCCCTCCCGTCCCGCCTCCTTCCCAGAGCAGTCACTCCAGCCCATTGCCGGGACGAGGCTGAGGGTGGTGAGGGCTCTGCGGGCGCCGTGGGGGCCACGCGGGTCCTGGCCCCGACGGCGCCCAGAAGACCGGCAAGAGCTGTAAGTAGCGACTTCGAGGGCTGGGAGGCGACGGTGGGGAAGATCCATCCCTGGTGCCCCAGCTTCCCTCTGGCTGTAACGAGGGCTGGGAGGAGGTGGCCAGGCCGCTTCCTTAATTAGCCCTGGTGGTACCGACTCAGACGCAGGGCTTGGGGCAGCTCAGGTCCAGTGGGCTTCCTACTGAGGATCACCTTCATGGCTGCCACCTGGCTGCCAACAAGCTCTCAGAATCGGGTCCTAGGGTCACTTTGGGGGTCTCCGGACACACACACACACACACACACACACCCCACACACACATACCCTGCTTGGTGACAGCTCCTCCCCACCATCAGAGTTTACAATTCCTGACGGGCCAACAAACTGACCTCTCCTTACCTCCTTCTACACTCACCCTCTTGTTTGAAAGTTGGGGTGCCAGCCTGGAGCGGGGATGCTTCTGGCTGCTATGGGACGGATCGGAGGGTGGGGGGCGGCTGGTGAGACACCAGAAACCGGAGGTCCAGTTTCTGGCGGGCTGGATCCCAAACTCCAGGCACCCAGCTTCCAAGTGGAAATC
Source organism: Onychomys torridus (assembly GCF_903995425.1). NCBI lineage: Eukaryota > Metazoa > Chordata > Mammalia > Rodentia > Cricetidae > Onychomys > Onychomys torridus. The sequence continues at coordinate 6,367,332 of NC_050460.1, forward strand.
GAGGACATGAACAAAGAGCACCAGAGGAACTAGTTTGCTCTCGTCTTTGGGACAACGCGATTTGAGGGCTACTACTATTCAGACCATTGTCCCGGGGTGATTGTGACTTCTTTCTTTTGGTATTCTGGAAACTTTTGCAAAGTTTAAGACCAAAGGAACACTCGCGGGCCCTTGTGCGCAACCCGCGAGGTTCTCCCTGCCTGAGGAGGCGGAGATCTGGGGAGACTGGAGCCCCTGGCTCTGAGCGAGGGGAGGAAACCAGACGAGCTGGCTTCCTGTGGGGGCTCGGGCCTCGGACGCCCCGCGGACAGACGTGTCCTGCCCTGGCAGCGCTGAGCCCCGCAAGGGGGAGGGGATGCGTGGGGGGCAGGGGGGAGGCAGAGACAGCGAGGAGGGGGCGGGGACAGGGTGGGCCAGGGAAGAGGGGAGGAGCGAGGGGGCTGGAGCGAGAGAAGGAAGAAGGAAGGGGCGATCGGTGGGTACGAGCTGGCGCTGGAATGGGAGCCAAGAGCGAGTGAGCGGGGAGGGGGCGCGGGCGACACCCAGGTGTCGCATGGCAGGGTCCACGCGGTGACCTGCCTGGGAGCACAGCTTGCACGCGTCTGTGCTAGGGCACCCCAGCCAGTCCCCGGTTCCCCACGCACACTCGGGGGAGGCCCGCCCCGCCTGCTGAACGCTGTTTTCTCCAGGTCCCGGGCCGATGTCCCAGGTGAGCGGTCAGTGCCTTCCTCTCTGCGACGCGCCCCATGGAGTCCCCAGCGCTGCCCTGGACCCAGGTAGGAGCGGGAATGGAAAGCGAAGATGGACCGGAGTGGGGTGGAAGGCTAAGAGGGTTTTGGGGGTGGGGTGGGGTTGTTGGTTCTCTAGCAGAGACATGGGCGGATAACTCTCAGGAGCTTGGGTGGGAGCAGGGATGAGAAGTCTGAGTGTCGGGGACCCGGCCTAAGGGGAGCAGAAGGGAGCAGAGGGCTGGGGAGAGGAGGCAGGGCCCGGAGCAGGCAGCCATGGCTGAGCGGTGTTGGCTCCAACTCCCCCCAGCCCCAGCTACACACACATACACACACACACACACACACACACACACACACACTCTCTCTCTCTCTCTCTCTCTCTCTCTCTCTCTCTCTCTCTCTCTCTCTCCCTCCGTGGTGTCTGCCCCACAATATTGGGATTTGTGTCCCAACCATTTCTGCCCAGTGTGTAAATATTTATGAGGGCCTTAGGCGGGGTGTGTGGAGGGAGGGGGGGGGCGGTGTCTGCGTCCCCTTCTTCCCTTCCCCCAAACTAAGTGCTTTTTGAAAACTTTTGTTCCAGCAACTAGTGGCTACAAACCTGGCCCCTTCCCTCCCCTTGCTAGCTGCTGTTCCCTCCGCCCAATCTCTCCCCAGCGTGACACACACACACACACACACACACACACACACACACACACACAGAGTCTACAACGTAGTAAAACGCCCCTTCCCCCATCGCAGAGGCCAAACTACCCTGATTCTCTCAACCCTACAGACTAAGGGTGTGCGGAGACCTCCCAATCTAGCTTCCCAGTCCCTTGTCGTCACAGGCGAGAGCTTTCTCTTAAGGAAGGCACTATGGAATTCCAGATTCGGTCAGAGTCAGGGGTGAGGGGCAGGGTGCAAAAGTATAGGCCCAGATTTTCTGACTTAAGCCCCTCTTTTGGTTCAGTCAGAGGCCCTGCCTTCCTCGCACCCAAACTAACCTCTCTCTCCCTTTCCTCAAACTGTCTCAGTAATGAAGATCCAAGCCCAGACCTCAAACTCCCTTCATGGTCCTAGGCAAGTCCTTTCCCCTTCTCTGGCCTCAGTCTCTACCCCCACCTCCTGCGCCCCACCACCAACCTGGCCACTCTTGCTGGTGTGTCTTTTTGGGGAATGGTCTCAGCTGCCTGTCTACCTGGCAGGCCCCTCACAGCTGTAGAGGTGGAAGATCTCCAAACACTGAGGGATGTCTGGCCAATGGAGACAGTGCGTCTGCGTTCTTGTCTTTGCCAGCCCTAAATCTGGTAGAGCCCTTGACTTAGGATTCTGGGGAACATACTCCTCCAAGGACCAGGCTCCTTCAGCTTGGAAGGACAGTGGGGAGCAGGGGGCTGGGAGGCCTTTGTGTCTGGGAACGTTCTCTGTCTCTCTTGGCCTCCCTCCCACGCCCACTTTTCCATTCTTTCTTCCTTCATTTTCTCTGCTCTCTCTCTGATATCTCTTTCCAGACCCCCTCTCCTGTCTGACGTACTCTCCACCCAATAGCAGAGGAAGGGAGCAAAGTATGCTCAAGACAGGGGGAGCTGCTGGGAAGCCTTAGTCCTGGGCTGTAATTTGAGGTCCCCAGTGTCTCAGCAAGCCCCCTCCCCAGCCTGAACTGGGCCAGACAATGTGGCTTTTGTAACACCTTGTCCATTCTGTACTGTTCTGCCTGCTACCCAGGAAGCCCAAACCGCAGGAGATGTAGCCAAAACCCCACAGATGCCTGACCCTGAGACCAGAACCCCCTATGCTCCCTGTGCACCCACAGGACAGGAGGCCCCGGCATTGTCCCCAGAGTGGAAGCTGCTGGCAGGACAGGCAGGGTGTGACATGCCTCCTCCTTCAGGCGTCCAAGATGTGGACGGGGCACAGAGAACTCAGGGCAGCTGTGGTTAGGGCAGGTTTCCAAGTCCTCACACTCTTGACTCTCTCCCTGGCCTCTACCCCACCCATTCCTGAGAGCCCCAAGAGCCTGGCTCCCTAACCCACAAATTTCTGCCTAGCACTGGGGTGTCACATTTCAATCCATGGCTCTAAATTCAATTTCCTGGGAACTGGAGCCCTTGGACCCAAAATAAAACAACTGGATTGAACATAACCAGCAGCTCAGATCCTCTCCAGGCCTGCACTTAGCGGCCTGGGTCTCCAACTAGTGGGTTTGCTAAATGGACATCAAAATAGCCCTCCTCTGTTCTCCTTGGGCTTCGAAGCCAGATGCCACCCAAAATCCTTGATGTGGCCCCTCTTTATCTTTCCCCTGACCTGGGGCATTCTGAACTCCAACACTCAGCCCCAGACATACAGAGTAAATACTGACCACCAAAAAAGGGAAGGAGATGGACAGGGGTCCAGTTTGTAGGAGAAACTACCACTTCATTGCCAATTGTCAGTAACAGGGCCGTGTGGAGGACCAACTGATATCACAAGTGTCGGGGAAGGCTTTCTGGAGAAAGAGATGATGTTGCGGCTAGATCAGGGAGGTTGGGCGGCAGTGTGGTCATGAGGGACTATATTAGCACAGGTAATTTGGCCAGAAGCTGTAGTGATGACCCAGGGGCCTGGACAGGCTAGTCTGCCTGGAACACAAGACCTTTGTACATTAACTGTAGATGTGTGACAGAGGCTGTAAATGTCTAGTCATGCTGGAGTGAATGTGAGGTTTCAGCCGCCACTCTCTGGCCTAAAGTCCTGGTCTTCTCCTTCCAGGGACAGTCACAGCCCAAGTGGGAGGGGGCTCAGACCCACTGTCCACAAAGACAATGCTGGGGGTCGGACTCGGAGCCCCAGAACATAGGAACTGGCCAGGTTTGAAGTAAAGCCATCCCACCTGGAAGAGGTTCTCCTCTTCCTTCCTGGTGGAGAACTAACCCCCAACCTGGTGGATATCAGACAGTGGGAATCCACAAGGTCCCTGCTGCTGGAGTGAGTCTCCCCGATTTTGCTGTGGGACATGTGGATTTAAATATGTTCTTCCCACTTCTTTGTAGAGAGACTTGCAGACCCCAGGTTAGGGATGAGCATGGGTTAGAATGACTCCTGGCTGGATTTCACCAGGGGTGGCAAGACACTAGCATGTTTGAGGTCACTGTAAATTAAAGAATGATGTCACTCTGGTCAGGTGGGTGAGATAGATGTACAGCTGGAAGGCCAGATGGCACCTGCTAAGATCCCAGCTGGGGACATCAGCCCCTTTCCATCGATGCCCTCAGCAGATCCCAACTCCACCTTCCTTCTGCCCTCTCTCACACCCACACATCAGGAGATTCTCCTTAGAGATACTCTCTTCTCCATGGCGGGACAGTGGAGTCTTTGGGTCGCAGAAGGAAAACCGGGCTCTCTAGCTCCTTGATCTGCCCACCTGTACCCCGGCTTTTTCTGTCCCCTGTGCTCTGGCTCTTCTGTCCCCTGTGCCCCGGCTCTTCTGTCCCCTGTGCTCTGGCTCTTCTGTCCCCTGTGCTCTGGCTCTTCTGTCCCCTGTGCCCTGGCTCTTCTGTCCCCTGTGTTCTGGCTCTTCTGTCCCCTGTGCTCTGGCTCTTCTGTCCCCTGTGCCCTGGCTCTTCTGTCCCCTGTGCCCCGGCTCTTCTGTCCCCTGTGCTCTGGTTCTTCTGTCCCCTGTGCTCTGGCTCTTCTGTCCCCTGTGCCCTGGCTCTTCAGTCCCACCTGCCCTACAAGTGCTGTTCCTAGCCCACACCTTGGCCCGGACCCTGACTGCCTTTTTCTTCCAGCTCTGCTGGCCTGTATCTGAGCACTTGCTTTGTCCCTCCTCTGCCCCCCACCGTGACCTTCCTAGCTTCAGGAGGTCTGGTCTCTCTAGAATTTTTTGTTCCATCCAGGTTCACCAGCTTGTAGTGATTATAGGAGAGCCACTTGGGTGCAAAAGTCAGAGACGGGCACTCCCAATCCTTAACCCCTCTTTCTTCTCAAGCCCTGGCGGATAACAGAGCAGGAATCTTGACTCTGTCTATTCAGGACTGTGTATTCTGGTGACCTCAGGAGAAAGTCTGGGAAACCAAGGGACTTTAGTGACCAGCTGCTGTTCCAGGCTCCCAGCCTCAGTAACACCGAATGACACGTGCCCCCTCATGCCCACCAAGCTGGTAGCTCTGGGGTCTTGGTTCCCATTGCTCTTCTCAACACCCTCTCCCACAATGATGGTTTAAGATTCAGTGGATACTGCCTTCTCCAGGGTACTCCTGACACACACACACCCCAACAGGCTTTTAAAGCTTGTTTTGTTGTTGTTGTTATTATTGTTGTTGTTTGAGACAATGTTTCTCAATTTAACTGCCCTGGCTGTCCTAGACCTCACTCTGTAGACCAGGCTGGCCTATAACTCACAGAGATCCTCCTGCCTCTGCCTCCTGAGTGCTGGGATCAAAGGTGTGCGCCACCAACGCCCAGTTTAAAAAAAAAATTTTTTTAAAGACTTGGTCTCATGAGGCCCAGGCTGGCCTTGAACTTGCTTTGTGGCCAAAGCTGGCCTTTAAGTTTTGGTGCTCTTGCCAGTACCTCTCAAGCACTGGGATTATAGGTAAGTGATGCCACTCCCTGTTGGCATCACTCAAGGGGTTTTTGTTTTTTGGTTTCGGGTCTTTGGCAGTGCTGGGAGCGGCAACCACGGTTCTTGTTTTCAGGTCAAACAAGTGCTAAACCGGGACACTGAAATACACTCCAACTCTCGTCCCCACCATCCGCAACCTCTTTTTTTTTTTTTTTTTTGTGAGTCTGATCTTGCTATGCAAAGATCTAACACATAAGCCTCCTGCACCTCCTTCTCTCTGCCCAGCTCCCATCTGTAGATGGGGCCTGTGGTTTGCCCTGGGCAGGCAGAAGCATGCCTACTCAGGCCTGCAGTCCTCTGTGGTACCCAATAGGCCTCTGGGATCGCTGTCTGCATGGCCAAGGGGAACTAAGGGCTGTTTACAGGGTCTCGGGCTCAGCAGCCAGTGAGGTGGCTGGACACTGGAGCACCCCAGGCCTGCTTCCAGCTTCTGACCCCGCCCCCCATCCAAGTGCCCACATCTTCATGGATGGCTGTCGCCTCTCTCTCTCTGATCTGCAGACAGCTCAGAGAACATCTATGTAAGAGAACATCTTGTCTCCGTTCTCTGTAATGGAACCTATTTCCTTTGCAGGCCCACCTGTCTCCATCTCTTGCTGGATTGGATGCTGATCTCTTATCTTGGGTGTCACTGCTGTTTTCTTCCCTCTCCCTCCTTCATCTCTGTAGCCCGCCTCCCCATAGCCCTGCCCATCGGTGTCTGTGTCTCTCAGAGTCTGTTGCTCCTGCTTCTTCTTTCTCCCAGCATAGGAAGTGTGAGAAGACACAGGTGGAGAGGCCATGCTCTGAGACCACTGCCATCTCATTGCACAGCACAGCCTGGGGTCTGCTGCAAGGCAGCTGCACCCCGAAATTATCCTAGTTGGGGCCCTGTGGCCCCCAGCTTTACCCCCAGACCTGCCTTACCCAGAGACTGAGGCTGTGGGCTCTCAGACTCCTCCCATCCCGTCCTTTCCTGGGAGTCCAAGGGGCCTTAGTCCTGCTGCTAAGGGAGCTGTGGTTTGAAGGTGGCCTGGTTCCCTCATTCCGCCCACCCTGCCCTGAGCCACTCTTAATTACACGGGGCTGCGGCTCACCTCTTCCCCAGTGCCCCTGTCTGTCTCCTGGCCTCTCTTCCTGCCTGGGGCCCCTCCCTGCTCCTCACCCCCAGGTTGCTCTCCGTCTCCTCTCCCATGCCAGTCCCCCCTCTGACCCAGTTTCTCCACGTCTGCCCTCTTCCTGTCTCTTTGCTGCTCCTCGCCCTGGTGTGCCAGGCCCTGTCTGTCTCTGTCTTCTTCATGGTGACTTCCTTGCTGGTCCCAGGCAGCCTGTTACTGGGTCCCAGCAGCTCTGCCTTCCCACCCAATTTCCTGAATTCTCTTTTAGCATCTACCTTGTAGAGCCCGTCGGTCTCCACGGCTGTCTCCTTGACTCCATTGCTGAACTGCCTGTCTGTCTTCTCTTAGCCTCTCCTCTGCCTGCTTCTCTTTATGCTATAGGCCCCTCCTTCTGATGCCACATACATGTACTCCCAGGGACACTTACATGCACACATGCCCTTGCACACATGTGAGTTATGATTCAGGAACTTTCATTTGGAGGTCAGATACCATAGCAGATAAGGTGATAGCTGGGTGACTCGTGAAGGGACCAGAAGTAAGGAGCTCATGGTGTGCTCTGGCCTATAGGTCAGACCTGGGCACACAGGAGGACACCAGGAAAACAGTCCTTTATCGTCTGCTTTTTCCCTAGCCCAGACCATGTCCCTCCTCCCTGGACTGGAGGTAGCAACAGGATCCACTAACCCTGCAGAGGCATCGTCAGGAGAGGGCTCCCCAGAGGAGGTGGTACCCTCCATGCCCCAAGACAGCAGTCCTGGGGCTCACCAGGCTCTGAACAGCACTGACCTCGATGTTCTCACAGAAGCTGTGACGTGTGAGTCCCAGGGAATGGGGGTCTGGGGTAGCAACATGCAAGGGTTGCCCTAGGAAATCCAAACTGGGTATGTCATCAGGAGCACAGGTGCAGCAACTCTCTACCCCATCAGAGGCCAGGCTCCAGGCAACACCCTTTGCCTCCAAGAGAGAGAACTGGTGTGCTGGGCAGGACAAGACACTGAAACATGATGCAGTGTACCCTTCAGGGCAGGACCCGGGTGCAAAGGAAAGAGAGAAGCCCCAGATGCTCCAGGGAGAACACAGAGAAATCCATCTTTTGTCCAGGACTGGCTGGGGGTCTCCAAGGTGCCCTGGGAGCCAGGCACACACAACTGCTGCCTTCCATGACAGCATCTCAACTCGAATTTCCTGTCTTTGAATGAGGGCTTTCCTAGAGAGGCATCATCATAGCTTTTGTCAAGCCTATTCTATAGATGGGAAACTGAGGCACAGACCCAGACCAGACCAGGACACAAGCCTGGCACTCAAGTCTCCTGGCCCCACTCTGCTGCGCCCACCTGCTCTGTTAGCATAAATAATATGCCTTCTGCACCTCTAGCGAGGGCATCTGGAGCCAAGCTGACAGCCTGGAAGTAGGGTTCTTGACTCCCCTGAGAGCAACGTCTTTAGTCTTTAGTCTTTTGCGCACGCGCACACACACACACACACACACACACACACACACACACACACTTGAGAAAAGGAGGTCACGGCCGTGGCCACAGGGAGGGGCCCCAGGTGAGAGTGGGACAGACACCCCTGTGTCTGTGGCCTTGGGTGTTTGCACTGTGACTCAACACCACCCCCACCCCTTGGCCACCCCACAACCGAGGCCACAGGCGAGCTTTGTGTCTACAGTACCTCCCAGGGCCCTGGGCTCACCACAGACTCCCTCCTTCTGGCCACTGTACCCATGTTATTCAGCAGGACAAGGGACAGTGAAGCTGGCCAGAGGCTCAGCCAGCCTTCTCTGGAGCCAGGATGATTCAGGCCTGGCCACTCCTGTGGCTTTGCTTCTGTTTGCCAGGTGCAGGCCCCAGCCATGTCTTGCCCCCACCCCAGCATGGCACCTCTGTTTCCCAGCTTCTCACTGGTGGTGTCCTCCCAGACTCCAGACTCCTCTCTCCACTTCCTAGCTGGGGAATCTTCTGTGAGTTATACCCACTGTCCTCAGGATTTTTCATCTGAGAAATGTGCCAACAATAGATTGCTTGTGGTGTTTAGAGACATTACTCACGTCAGAATCTTATACACTGTCTTGCCCCTAATACCTACTCAAAACGAGTTAACTAACTACTTCATAACATACTTCATAAGAAGTATGAGTCGGGGGGTGGTGGCACACACCTTTAATCCCAGCGCTTGGGAGGCAGAGCCAGGTGGATCTCTGTGAGTTCGAGGCCAGCCTGGTCTATGAGTGAGATCCAGGTCAGGCACCAAAACTACACAGAGAAAGCAAACAAACAAACAAACAAATAAACAAACAAACAACAAACAGAAGTATGGCAGTTTCCCTCAGTCCCTCAGTCCCCTGCCCCTTGCCTCTCTGTCCTGAGCCCAGCTAGGAATCTCAGGCCAGTCCCACTTCTGCGATTCACCAACTGTGTGGCCTTGGGAGACTTTACTTTCCACCTCCTGAACTTCATTTCCTCATCAAGGAAAAAAGATAGTGGTCCAGGCATGGTGGTCTACAGGCATGGTGGTCTACAGGCATGGTGGTCCAAGCATGGTGGTCTACAGGCATGGTGGTCCAGGCATGGTGGTCCACAGGCATGGTGGTCCAGGCATGGTGGTCTACAGGCATGGTGGTCTACAGGCATGGTGGTCCAGGCATGGTGGTCTACAGGCATGGTGGTCCAGGCATGGTGGTCTACAGGCATGGTGGTCCAGGCATGGTGGTCCAGGCATGGTGGTCCAGACATGGTGGTCCAGACATGGTGGTCTACAGGCATGGTGGTCCAGGCATGGTGGTCCAGACATGGTGGTCTACAGGCATGGTGGTCTACAGGCATGGTGGTCCAGGCATGGTGGTCTACAGGCATGGTGGTCTACAGGCATGGTGGTCCAGGCATGGTGGTCTACAGGCATGGTGGTCTACAGGCATGGTGGTCTACAGGCATGGTGGTCCAGGCATGGTGGTCTACAGGCATGGTGGTCTACAGGCATGGTGGTCTACAGGCATGGTGGTCCAGGCATGGTGGTCTACAGGCATGGTGGTCTACAGGCATGGTGGTCTACAGGCATGGTGGTCTACAGGCATGGTGGTCTAGGCATGGTGGTCCAGGCATGGTGGTCTACAGGCATGGTGGTCTACAGGCATGGTGGTCTACAGGCATGGTGGTCTACAGGCATGGTGGTCCAGGCATGGTGGTCTACAGGCATGGTGGTCTACAGGCATGGTGGTCCAGGCATGGTGGTCTACAGGCATGGTGGTCTACAGGCATGGTGGTCTACAGGCATGGTGGTCCAGGCATGGTGGTCCAGGCATGGTGGTCTCCAGGCATGGTGGTCTACAGGCATGGTGGTCTCCAGGCATGGTGGTCTACAGGCATGGTGGTCTACAGGCATGGTGGTCCAAGCATGGTGGTCTACAGGCATGGTGGTCCAGGCATGGTGGTCTACAGGCATGGTGGTCTACAGACATGGTGGTCTACAGGCATGGTGGTCCAGGCATGGTGGTCTACAGGCATGGTGGTCTACAGGCATGGTGGTCCACAGGCATGGTGGTCCAGACATGGTGGTCTACAGGCATGGTGGTCCAGGCATGGTGGTCTACAGGCATGGTGGTCTACAGGCATGGTGGTCCACAGGCATGGTGGTCCAGGCATGGTGGTCTACAGGCATGGTGGTCCAGGCATGGTGGTCCACAGGCATGGTGGTCCAGGCATGGTGATCTACAGGCATGGTGGTCTACAAGCATGGTGGTCCAGGCATAGTGGGCCAGGCATGGTGGTCTACAGGCATGGTGGTCTACAGTCATGGTGGTCCAGGCATGGTGGTCTACACTAGTAATCCCAGCACGTCGGAAGTGGAGACAGGAGGATGAGGGACTTGAAAGTCATCATCGTCAGCTACAAAGCCAGGTTGAGTCCCATGAGAAAACAATTAGCAAGTATTGGGGACAGTGACTGGCCCCCACAGTCCAGAGCTGCACTCAGGCCGCCTTCCTCTCTCCTGAGCACCCCCTGACATCCCCTCCTGTAGAATGTGAATCCACGAGTCAGCCTGGAGAAGTGAGGGCGCTAGGATCCAGCTGAGGGAATGGAAATGCCCCGTGTTTGCAGGAGGCATTCAGCAGCAGGGGCCCAGACCTCTTGTGACCCCTTCTTACACCCCTACCAGCATAACACACATGCCCTCACCTCCTGAGACTAGTGCAAAGCGGCTCAATGGAGCATCCTTTGAGAGAGATCTAGAGAGCCTCTGAGGACTTGGGGCCCAGCTTCCTACAATGGGTTGCTTGGGCTAGGAGGGAAACTAGCCTTCCTGGAGGTCTCTCTCCCTACCAGCTGTCTTCCTGCGCCCCCCCCCCAGACCCAGAAGCCCTTCATCACTCTCTGCCCACAGCAGCACGGCAGGATGGGACTGCGCATGGCTGAGGGCAAGAAGCAGAAAATAAGGGGCTGCTGTGAGGGGCCCTTGAGTCCAGGGCCAAGCATGCGTTTCCAAACAGATGTTCCCAATAAGTCACCCAGCAGCACCAAGGGCGAAAACAGCTGGGGGTTTGGCACAGGCCGAGGTGACGGTTAACTGATTCACCACCATCTTAAGCAACCCCAGCCAACAGAGTCTCCCCGACCCCACCATTCTAACCCAGATCCCAGAGCCTAAAACAAGAGAGCAGATTTCACGTGGAGTAAGAAAGTGGGGTCCAGGCAACCCTGCTTTGTACCTTTGGTTTTAGTTTTTGTTTTTCTGCGATGAGCACTGCCATGGGAATTGGGAGCTGAGCCCCAGTCTCTGACTGTTCCCACAATGTCACTCTGGGTTAGTCATTTCTGCTTTCTAGGCCTCAATTTCTCTGTGGACACACATCTGCCCCGGAGCGTAACTAAGAATGAAGCAGGCAGGATTCGAACTGGTCACTGGAGGGTGATCACCTTTGTCTCCATCTCTCCAGGCCAGCCTCGGGGGAACCCCTTAGGCTGCACCCCACTACTGCCAAATGGCTCCGGCCACAACCACCCCTCAGAACTGGGCAGTGCTGGGCATGCGGGGAATGGTGCTCCAGGAGGCCCCAAGGCCCACCGGAAGTTGCAAACGCACCCATCTCTGGGCAGCCAGGCCGGGAGGAAGAGCAAAGGCAGCCCTCGCTCTGCTTCCCAGGTCCCCCTGCAGGCACAGGAAGGTAAGACCCCTGCCACCCCACAGCCGCAGACAGGCAGCATCACCAGCTGCTGCTTAAGAAATGCATAGCTCTGTGAGTTCGAGGCCAGTCTGGTCTACAAAGCGAGTTCCAGGTCAGAGAGACCCTGTCTTGGGGAAAAAAGGAAGGAAGGGAGGGAGGGAGGGAGGGAGGGAGGGAGAGAGAGAGAGAGAGAGAGAGAGAGAGAGAGAAAGAAAGAAAGAAAGAAAGAAAGAAAGAAAGAAAGAAAAAGCCCCAGCTCAGCTGGACACAGTGCTTCAGTGCTTCATGCCTACTGGCTCAGCACTTAGGAGGATGAGGCAGGAGAATCAAGGCCATTCTGGGCTACATAACCAGACCCTGTCTCAAGCAGCAATAAACCAGGCATGATGGCCTACACCCCTACTGTCCAGCACTCGAGGCTGAAGTAGGATGTATGACCTGAGTTTGCTTCCTGGTATCCACATAGTGGATATACTGACTCCTCCAAGTTGACCTCTGATCTCCACATGTATGTGGGATGCGTGTATAGAAGGGTAGACCTCCAGCCTCCAGTGAATCATCTATGGGGCCCAGGGGAAAACAGCTAGAGGCTGGACAGAAGCCAAGGGAAGGTTGATGCAGGGGGTCCAAGAGCCTGGCCCAAAGGAGCTCTTGACATCCTGGAGTCAGCTTAGTAGACCTTGCAAAGCACACCCTCTTAGGCTCTCTGACAAGGAATGTAGCCACCTGGGCTGATCCAGCTTAAGTCACTTTATTTCTAGAATCAGAAAATGTCCACCAGGGGATTGTGGGGCACGTGCTTAGCATGCACACGGCTCTGCTTTCCATCCCCAGCACCAAAGAAAATGAAAAAAAAGTCCTTTAGGAGTGGACCATCTGTTTAGTCAAAACAAAAGGAGAGAATAAAATGATGCTGAGCTGCAGGTGCGGGTAGGGTGGGAGTGGGAGGAAGTGGGGGCACCTACTCATGCTGGGGGACCCTGGCCTGACCCCCTGGTGCAGGATTCAGTGTATGCATTTGTTGTTGCTGGTTTTAAGATTTATTTATTTTATGTGTATGAGTTTTGCCTTCATGTGTGCGTGTGTACCATGTGTGTGCCTGCTGCTGTCAGAGAGGGTGTCAGATCCCCTGAAACTGGAACTACGAATTGGTTTGAGAGCCACCTTGTAGAAGCTAGGAATCCAACTGGATGGACTCAAACCCAGGTCCTCTGCAAGAACAGCAAATGCTCTTAACCATTGAGCCAGTCTTTCTAGGGTAGGCACTGTCCCCCCCACCTCTTCCCACCCCCCCCAATCTGTTAAGTAAGGCATTCTGAAACCTCACCCCTTGGGGCAGATTCTGCCCAAAGTATTTTATGACAGGCAGCCATTCTTAACTTGCTCTGGGGAAGGTGGGGAGAAGTGGCTAGGTGGTAGAGCATTTGTCTAGCATATTCAAGGTCCTAGGTTCAATTCCAAGAGTGCAAGAAAATAAATAATAATAACAACTGTGGGTTCTGGGCATCTGCTGCATGCTAGTTACCTAGCCCATGCCCTCAGTGGGCTCTCAAGAGAAGGGCACCCGTGGGATCATTATCCATGTGACAGGTGCAAGTTTAGAGGTTGTATTAGCATGGGAACTGCCGCAACAGTGCAGGAGGCTGAGATAGGGATCCAGGCAGGGAACATGAACAGGACGTGTTTGGCATTTGGCAGGCTGACTGAGACTCCAGGAGGCAGGGACTTTGGGAAGGTTTTTATTAACTGTGGCAATTATGTTAGGGGTGCAAAGATGACCTGAAGACACACGGAACGGTTGGGTGGACCAAGGGTTTTTAAATACCTCAGTGATTTACCACATTTGCATTTAAAGAGAACTACTGTATCCATTTGGGGCACAGATAGAAGACCTGACTGCCACACTGGATGCTAGAGATGCATCCATTGGCAAAGTGTAACTCTGGTGGGCTGGGCTGGGTGTTCTGTCCCCTGGCCTGGCCCTCAGGAGGGCTTACTGCCCAGCACTCAGCAGGGAGAGCTACAGTCCACCAGTTCAGCTAAGTGCCTCTGTGTTCACTTTGTGTAGCCCAAACTGGCCTCAGATTCTCTATGTAGTCGACGATGACCTTGAACTCCTGATCCTCTTGCCTGTACCTGAGCTGGGGTTGCAGACATGCACACCTAGAACTTTATACACAGTGCTGGGGATAGGACTTGGGACTTTGTGCACACGCTTAGTAGGGAAGCATTCTACTGACTGAGCCACATCCTGTTCTAGGGACATGTGGCACATCTGTGAACTCAGACCCAGGCGAATGCCCTAGCAGAACCTGTGTCTTAGTCAGGGTTTACTATTGCTGTGAAGAGACACCATGACCACGGCAACTCTTACAAAGAAAACATTTCATTGAGGGTGGCTCACTTACAGCTTCAGAAGTTCAGTCCATTATCATCAAGAAGGGGAGCAAGACTTTGTGCAGGCAGACATGGTGCAGGAGCTGAGTGCTACATCTTGCAGGCAACAGGAAGTCCACTGAACAGTTACACTGAGGGGAGCTTGAGCAAGAGACCTCAAAGCCCGCCCCCACAGTGACGCACTTCCTCCAACAAGGCCATGCCTCCTAATAGTGCCGCTCCTCCGGGGGCCATTTTCTTTCAAGCCACCACAACCTGGCAAGGGTGAGATGACCATCTGCTCAAAGCCTTTTGGGCAGTGGGCAATGAGAGAGCTAGGAAGACAGAAGTGTGCCAGAGGGTGGTGAGGGGTGTGCCAGGGTGAGGAGGTTCTCCTTTCTACTGGGCAGGGGTAGTGGAGCCTGCTGGAGAGATGACTTTTGGAGAAACAAGGTGAGAAAGGAGTGAGGCTATTCCAGGCAGAGAGAGGGGTACCTGCTCGGCCGTGCCTGGCCGGGGTTCCATTAGAAGGTCAGTATAGACAGAGCAGAGTAGAAGGTGCCCAGGAATAGTCAGGAGAGACAGCTCACCAGCCCGAGGACCACCGGGACCTAAGCTCCCCGCTGGAGGGAGTCTGCGATGCTCTGAGTGGGATCTGATACAGCCTCTGGTTCAGTTTTATTTTTTCAGCCTCTATTTTTAAAGGTCTTCTTGGCTCTGGGACAGACAACAGATTGGTGAGGTACAGCCAAAGACAGAGTGTGGAGCTCAATGAGTGAGGGGTGAGCAGAATTCTGGATTGCATATTGTTCTTTATTTGTTTCATGTAGCCCAGGCTGACCTCAAACTCACCAAGTAGCTGAGGATGCCCCTAAACTGCTGATCTTCCTGCTCCTGCCTCCCAAATACTGGGATTACAGGTGTGTGCCACCATGCCCAGTTTCTGCAGTGTGGGGAACTGAACTCAGGGCCCTGCATGCTAGGCAATCACTCTATTAACTGAGCTGAATTCCCAGCCCTTTGGATATATCTTTAGGTGGCTAATCTCTGTACCTCAGTTTCTTCATCTGTAGAATGAGGCTAATTACAGCCCACATCATAGAGTTGTTATGGGAGGCTTAGGCGAGTGTACTTCCTGCACAGCACTTATAACAGGGCCCGAACACCTCTTTACCCAGGTTTGTTAAATACATAATCAGAGGGCAAGTCAGAACAGGGATGCCCAATGCGCACTGCCTGGGCTCCTCCAACCCCACTCCAATTTGCTTGCCTCCTGTCCCTATAAAGACACTGGGTATCCCCATCTAGCTCCATTTGCTTCTTGAGGCAATGAGGACCACAGAAGCTGGGTGACACTGTAGGCACTCAGCCGCTCTGTTGGACTGTTGGGGCTCCCTTGCTCCCACCTCTCACTCACCTACCCACTGCCCACAGATTGCTGCGTCCACTGCATACTGTCCTGTCTGTTCTGTGAGTTCCTGACACTCTGCAACCTCGTCCTGGACTGTGTCACCTGCGGCTCCTGCAGCTCAGAAGACTCCTGCCTCTGCTGTTGCTGCTGTGGCTCCGGAGAGTGTGCGGACTGTGACCTGCCCTGCGACCTGGACTGTGGCATCGTGGACGCCTGCTGCGAATCAGCAGACTGCCTGGAGATCTGCATGGAGTGTTGTGGACTCTGCTTCTCCTCCTGACGCCCCAGAGCGGCCCCAGAGCTGTCACACAAAGCCTGACACCTCCCCTGACCCCAGGGCCCCCTCAGAATCCCAACCCAGATGTGAGAAGGTGGGATGGCCCAAGGAGCCATCTCAGCCACAGGACAGGTCTGTAACTGACAAGCCTGTTCTCCTGGATGGATGACCAGGAACACAACATCTAGAACCTGGTGGGACAGAACCAGCTAGCTGCCAGGACTCAGAACACTGTGAAAGGTAGGGGTAGGGGTGGATGGGAGGCCCATGTCCTTCTCTACCTCTCTGCTCCAGGTGCCCGCCTCCCTCTGCTACCCCAGCTTGGAAGACAGATAATGTGAAAAGACACCTGCCCAGCCCACTGTGGGCCCCTCCCCTCCTCCCAGGCTCATTTAGGGGCCTAACCCATATAGCGACCCAAGAGGGTGGGGCTTGGGGTGGCTTGGGTGGGAGGGGACAGTAAGGAAAAGACTAGAAGTGGGGGAGAGGGAGGGTCTGTGCTATACGTTGCTGTAAATAAAGATATTTGTTCAGTCTCCACTTTCTTCAGGACTTGTGACAAAGTGTGGGGACGTAAGTGCTCGAAAGCAAACCCTTCCCGACAGCACCTTGTATGGGCCCCGGATGGGCTAGTAAGTGAAACACCACACAAGCATGAGAAATTGGCTTTGACTCCCCAGAGTCCACATAGAAGATGGATGTAGAAACCCGTGTCTCTGTTCCAGCTCCTACAGAAGGCAGACAGGAGACTCTCTGGAAGCTTGAAGGGGAGCTATCACACAAGAAATTGTTTCAAACGAGATGGAAGGCGAGGGCTGCCCCTGAGGTTGTCCTGTGGCACACACACAGTAACACACACACTCTGTGCTGCTCTCTGGGATCCATTTTCCTTCTGCTGTCTTCTTCCCCAGGAAGACACACTGCCCTTCTCCCTGGCTCATGGTTTCCCTTCCTGCAAGGGAGGAAAAAGGATAGGTCCACTTCTCACCACCGTTCAGAGTGCCCGCCAACTGACAACGCAGCCCGGCAAGGGAAGAGTTAACCTTAGCTGTAATTAACAACAGATGCGTTCAGGCTTTGATTAATTAATCTCCTGCTGACTGCAGCTCCTCCAAGCTTCCCAATGGAGTTGTTCCAAGGCTCAGGCTGCCCCTGTGTCAACTGCAGAGGGGTGCCTAGGAAGAAGGGGTTACCCCAGGCCTGTATATCCTGACTTGTACCTGAAATCCTGGGGGTCGGGGGCAGATGTGGCCTGAGCAAGGGTCATATTCCCTGGCCCAAGTCCTGGGCCCCAGTTGCCAGAGGCAGGAAGAGAAGGAAGCCTCGTCAGGACCACAGGAGCCCTGGAGGTCATGGGTCCAGTGACCCACTCAGGCAAAAAGTAGGATGTGGCCAGCAGTGGCAGACCTGGGTATCACTGATCTGCCCTGGGGTACGTAGGCCCACGGGGATCAGGATCAGGTCACATGGCAGGGAGTTAGGGGTCCAAGGATGAGACTTGGCTGAGGAGGGCCTGTGAAATGTAGACACACAAAGGTATGAGCGGGTGCTGTTTCCATCTCAACGGCTCGTGTAGCTCACGGAACTTCTGAGGAAGGATACTCAGAAGGGTTGTAGGCAATGCAAACTCTTTGGGGGTACCCTGCAGTAGCAGAAGGCTGTGACAGGCCCTGAAGGGGACTGGTGCCCTACAGGCCCATACCACAGACCTTACTTTGCCTGCTTTCCAGATTCTAACACCACACTGGAAACTTAGGAAAAGACAGGACCAGCCTGGAGTCACACAATCAAGCCATGAGAAAGCTCAAGGCCCCCTAGTGTTCATTAGTTTGTCTATATTTGTTTACAATTTTTATTTAGTTATTGCAAATGTCCAAGGCTCAAGTCCAATCTGCATTCATATGCTTGTTTGTTTGTTTGTTTGTTTGTTTTGAGACGGGGTCTTTCTATGTAGTCCTGGCTGTCGTGGAGCTCACTATGTGGACTAGGCTGGTCTCGAACTCACAGATCTGCCTGCCCTTCCCTACCCTGTACTGGAATTAAAGGCACACACCACCACTTACAGCTTCTTTTTGTTATTGTTTTTCAACAAAAATTGTGAAGGTAATTTGATCCTCCCAGTAACCCCAGGGCTGAGGCAGAACCACCTAGAGCAGTGGATGGGTGACTTGGCTTTATTCATTTTTTTTGTTGAACTGAGGATCGAACCTAGAGTCTTGTGCTTGCTAGGCAAGCGCTCTACCACTGAGCTAAATCCCCAACCCTTGGCTTTATTCTTGTCCATTCTCAGCAGTCATAAACACACCCATTTACATAAATATACTATCTCTGAAGAAGATTCCAGAAAATGAAAGGTGGGTGGTAATGGTGCATGCCTGTAATCCCACACTCCAGTGGCTGGGACAGGTTACAAGTTAGCAACATAGTAGGAACATGTCTCAGACAGAGTCTGAAAGTGGCATCCCTGGGCACATGAGTGTCTGACACTGGCAGGGCCCCCAGTGGGCCTCTGTGAATGTCGACCACACACATGGCCTCAGGCTGTCCCAGGCTCCCACTGCCCTCAGCTCTTTTCATTGGAGGAGACTTGGGAAGTGGCTTCCGTTCAGCCCCTGGCAGCCTCATATCTCCTTCAGTCGGGGGTTGGGGGCTGAGAGTGAGTCAGAAAATCCAGGGTAAAGGATGAGGGGCTCCTGACCAATTCGGCATCAAGCCAGGTGGCCAGGAAGCCCCTCCTTGGCCTCCCTGTCTGCTCACAGACTGCTGGCAGAGGCAGGAAGAGGCACCTCTGCAGTCCAAACACTGATTTCCTGTTGTAGGCTCCAGGCTGTTTTCTTTAGGATAGTGGCTGAATCTGAGAGCTGAGTGTGGTGGGGGCAGGACACAGGAAGGATTTAGCCAGGCTCAGCACAGGCATGAACCTTCAGGGGGTGTGTGTGTGTGTGACACACACACATATACCTTTATGTGCATACACTTTGCTTGACACACACACATCTCTACAGGAACTCCCATTCATATGCACACTCATTCACACACCGGCCCTTCTACTCACACCCTCACACACACATACACACACACCTTCAAGGAACACTCCTCAACACACACCTTTTCCCATTCCATATGTATTTTCCTTCATATACACATACCCCTGACACACACACACACACACACACACACACACACACACACACTCCACACAATCACATGGCATCCCCCATTTTACATTCCAGAACCGAGACTCCCCTATAGAGTTGAAGTCCACCCTGGATTGCCATGCCTGCCCTGCTTCCCCACCGTCCATCTTTCCCAAGTGTCTCCTCTCTTCCAAGAAGCAGAGAGCATTCACCTAGAGCTGTCCTCTACCATCTGCACTAGCCAGCCTCCCGGGAAAGCCTCCCAGGCATCCCTTCTCTCCCCACAATCCTCTGATGGCACCTACGTTTGCTTGCAGCTGGACAGAGCTGGGTGACTGTGGCTCTGCTGTGGGTCACAGAACAAGGCCCTCCCCCGCTCTGGGCCTTGGCATCCTTTGTGCACACTGGAGCTTGAGGGACTCTGGAGATCTGATGGCTGGAGTTGGGGAGCACCTGTCTCTGCTTTTCTCCTGACCTTTGGAACACTACCCTGGCCACCCTTGTCCAGGACGTTTCTTCACTCCCAAGCTGTCCACACCAAAGTGACCATTCTTACACTTGTAGATAAGATGAGGCACCCAAGTGCAGCTGTCCCTGGCCTGAACCATTCTGGGACCTCATGTCCTGCTCTAAGAGGTGCTACACAGTGGGAGAGAGGCTGGTGTGAGGCAGGATGCTCACACATGCTCTCAGCCTCCCTCATATTAATGGGCACTTTCTGTTGTTGGACCCAAAGCTGGGCACCTAGAGTTTCAGAATACCACTCCTGGCTCCAGAGCTGCTGGAGGGGGCCAGTCGTGTCCTGGGCCTCTGCAATCAGTTGTGGGGTCGGCGTGGTCACAGAGGCCATCAGGACTGCTGCAAACCCCTATTTCTGGGTAGGTGGGGGGCAGCAGGACTCCACTGTAGCTGGGAAAGGAGCATGGCCACAGACAGGAAGAGCTTTGGGGACAGAGAGGCTGTGAGGACAGGACTCATCACTTTCCTAGGGAGAGGAGGGTCACAATCTGGGATGACACCCATGCCCCAGGTCGTCAGTGGCTTGGGCACCCTTTCCCATCTCGGCCACCACCTCTAAACCTGCTTTTAGGGGGACAACATCCTCACTACTGCAGAGGGGCAGGGGCTGGGGTGTGTTGGGGTGTTCATACACTAGCTGCCCACTACAGTCTCAGTTTTCACCCCTGAGAAATCCTAGATTAAAGATAAATCAATACTAATTACTCAGTTTATGCTACAGACCTGTTGCCGTGCTGAGAGTGGAGGGCTGTGATTGGCTAGGCCAAAGTCACGAGACATTTCTGTGCCTTGGAGAAGGTGCATTTCATGGCCATCCCTCCAAGCCCTGGAGAATAGAGAAGGTATACTTTGGGGCTGGGGAACGAAAACAATGGGTGCCACTAGCAGATTAGACTGCTCTGTGGGGGCAGGAGACATGTCTGGTGGGGTTGCTGGCCTCGAAACCCCCAACAATGAAACACAGCTCAGGAAGGATGCATGCCTTTGAGGATCCATTGCTTGGTGGAGGAGGGGGCAAGGTTAAGGCAAGGGGCAGATGGACAGGAGATGCTCCTAGCTCCAGGAGAGAGAGAGGATAAGTAGGGTCCTAGGAGTTACACCCCAAGTGCAGCTCGCCTGTTCCCAGACTGCACTGGGGCATGGGTTGTGATGGGTCCTTGTCCTGCTGTTGACCAGGTGACAGGAAAGACAGACAGTGGAGTATTATCCTAGGTGGCCCTCATGACGCCTTCTAACTGAGACCCTCCATGGCTCACCCACAGGGACACGGCCATCTGATGAGAAAGAAATACCAGGACACACAGAAGATGAAGGTATGGGGTGAGCTGGAGAAAGAGAATCAGGGCTGTGGGGGGAGGCTCATGAGGCAAAGATACACCAAACACACAAATAAAATGTGATTTTAAAAGAAAGAACAGAGACAGAAGTGGTTGAATAAGGCCCTGCGCACCAGGAGAGGAGTATGCTGTGGAGACCTGGCCCTCAGCTCCTCCCAAGGTCACCCATCGTGGGCTGTGGGGGCAGTGATGCCCCTCAGCCAGGGTCCCTCCCAAACATGGAGCTTCAACAGAACTGGGCAGCTTAGCATTAATTAGAGGCCCTGGCTAATGGCTTGGAAGATTGGCCAGTTCCAGAGACGCTGATGAATAGAGACCTCGGTGAGATTTATTTCTAATTATCTCATTTGTCTTCCCCCATTACACTTTATGGCCTGGATTTATGGGACCATTAGGGCCCCCCTCCCCTGGCCAGGCCAGCGTGAGCATCAGCCTTGGGATACTTCATAATAACAATAATAATGTGCTCCATGGCCAGATTGATGGAGGATTTGCCTCTTGTCCTCTTCATCCTTGTCCTTGGGACCCCAGATACCAGCTGCCCCCATGTCCCTTCCCTTCTAGGACCAGTGGTCCTCAGCTCTAAGTCCTCAGCCAACCTGAGGAGTTGAAGCCTGTGGCTTCCTCTGCCTTCCCACTCACTCCAAGCCGCTCTCAGCCCCTCTATGACGCCACAGCCTAGAAGCTAAGGATAGCAGTGAGAAGATTCTAGTCCACAGGGTCCAAAGCCTTCAGTAAGTGATATTTGGCAAACAGCAGGAACATGTATGGGCTTTTTGTTGTTGTTTTTCAAGACAGGGTTTCTCTGTGCAGTCCTGACTGTCTTAGAACTCTCTCTATAGACCAGGCTGTCCTTGAACTCACAGAGATCTGCCTGCCTCTGCCTCCCAGTGCTGGGGCATGCACCACCACCGCCTGGCAGTGTGGTTTAATCTGTATTGTCTCCTTGACTAGAGGGACGGAGGTGATCCCGCTCTCTAACTTGCTCACTCTCAGGGTGGAGAATTCCAGCTTCCTCCACTTAGAGATAACTGTCAGCTCTTTGGCTTGAGGTAACTTCCCACCTCTTGAGGGTGGCATGCACCCAAGTCCTCCTACCCCTCATACGTTGCCCCTGCAACTGTAAATTGGGATATCTCCTTAGGCAAAAGCTACCACGTGGACACTCACATTCCATATTCCCTGCTAGTGGCATAGAAAACACCGTGGACTCACAAACCGAATGTCATATTATTCACCAAAGTCCCCAGATGGGAAACCTGACTGTCTCCTGCTGGCAGAGCAGACATACAGACCAGTGTATTGAATTTCATCAGCGGGGAGAAGACAGGATTCGAACTGCCTACAACAACATGGAGAAACCTCCTGAACTCGGGGCTGAGGTAAAGGGGCCAGAGCGTGCTGTGTGCCTCTGCTCACACAGCTGAGGCCAAGGGACTCCCATCCCCAGGGTCAAAGTCAGAATCACTGTCACCCACTGCTGCCCTGAGGTGGGGTGGAAGGGATGTGCAGTGCTCCCGGGAAGCTGGCAAACGTTTGGATTCTTTCTTTTAGATACTTTCCAGTTGCTATGGTAAAACACCAGGATCAGGGCAGACTGCAGGAGAAAGAGCTGATTTTGGCTTATGGCTCCAGAGACGTGAGAGTCCGTGGTGTCAAGGAAACCTGGAAGCACAGGGCAGGCATGGTGGCTACAGCAGGATGCTGAGAGCCCGCATCTTGGGCCACAAGTACAGAGGAGAGAGCAAACTGGAAATGGCACGGGTCTCTCAACACTCAAAGCCACCTCCAGGGACATGCTTTCCCACAACGGCGCACCTCCTGGACCTCCAAACAGCGCCACCAACTGGGGACAAGATGTTCAAATGCCTGAGACTACAGGGATGTTCTCTCTAATCAGGTCCTCATGTCCTTCCCATCCCTTTCTTTTACCTGCCCTCCTCCTCTATCCCCTGAACCGCATCCTCAACCCTATCTTGTCTTCTACACGGTACCCTATGACAGCTGGGACAGGATGGTGATGCCCTGGAAGAAGCCTTATCTCCGGGTTCTCACTGCTTCTGCAATAGCAGTGTGAGCAGGCTGCTGCATTGCTGGGACATGGGATCACAGGGCAGGGGCGGGGAGAAGGCACTGCAGAGGGAAACGTCTTTCCAGAAAGAAGATGGAACTCATAGCTAATGAACATGTGTTGCCTCTTACCATTGCTGCATAACAAATAAACCAAACAGCTTTGTACCATAAGGAATAGCCGTGGCTTCACACAGGAACGTGATGCTGGAATTTGCATACAGTACAGCGGTGTGGGTCTGGCTCAGGGTCTCTCGGGAAGATTCAGTCAAGATGGCAACCAGGGGTTCTGGGGATGTAGCTAAGTTGATGGAATGCTTGCCTAGCATTCATGAAGTGATTGGTTTGTTCTCAGCACTGCCTAATCTGAGAACAGTATCATACATCTACCATATCACCACTTGGGATGTAGTGATCAGAAATTCAAGGTCATCCTGGACTACAAAGTAAGTTCTAGACCAGCCTGGGCTATCTGAGACCCTGTCTCAAATGATAATGATCAGTTACTTATCTATTGCTATAATAAGATACTACGATCAAGGCAACTTACAAAAGAAAGCATTTAATTTGGAGCTCATGGTCCCAGGTTAGTCCATTACTATCGTGGTGGGGAGCATGGCAGGAGATAGGCAGGCATGGTGCTGGAGCTCACATCTTGACCAACAACCACAAGGCACAGAGAGCTTACTGGGAACGGCTTGGACTTCTGAAACATCAAAGGCCACCCCCAGTGACACACCTCCTCACAAGGCCACACCTCCTAATCCTTCCCAAACAGTTTCACCAATATGAGCCTATGGGGGCCATTCTCACTCCACCCACCACTTGATGATTGATGATGATGATGATGAAGGTGGTGGTGATGATGATGATGGAGGTGGTGGTGATGATGGTGATGACGTCAACTAGAACTATGGTCTCTGTCATCTTGATGGGACTAGAGGACCTGCTTCCAAGGTGGCCCACACTTATGACTGGAAATCTGTGCTGACTAGTAGTAAGAGACCTCAGACCCTTTGGCTACCTTGCTGCAGGAATTTTTGTTGTTGTTGTTGGTGGGGTGTTTGTTTTTGTTGTTGTTGTTTGGTTTTGAGACAAGGTTTCTCTGTGAGGCCCTGGCTGTCCTGGAACTCACTTTGTAAGCCAGATTGGCCTCGAACTCAGGGATCCACCTGCCTCTGCCTCCCGAGTGCTGGGATTAAAGGTGTGCACCACCACGCATGGCATGCCACAGGGATGTTTAAGCGGGCTCACTCAACGTAGCCATCTTCCTGGGTGTCTGAGTCAGCCCTACTCAATATGAAAGATATCAAAAGGGTGTGAATGCGTGAACCTGGAAAGCTAGACGCAGTGAGGGTCACCTTGCAAGCTGACCACTGCATTTACTGGAGATCAGGCTGCACAGCCCATGTCATCTTCACATGTTTGCTGGTGTGCTGAGTCCCTAGAACATGCTACATGCACCAAGTGTCAGCACAACAGGAATTACTGTCCCCTTTTAACAGACGAGGAAATCAACCCGGAGAGCCAGCTAGCCTTTGGTATTTTTTTCTTACAAATGCTAGGCAGATGCTGTCACTTAGCCATGTCCGTGGCCCCCTTTACATCTTTTATTTTGAGGCAAAAACTCTCTAAATTGTCTAGGCTAGCCTTGAACTTGCTTTGCAGGCTTTGAAATTGCAATTCTCTTGTATCAGCCTCCCAAGCAGCTGGATCCACTGGCCAGCGCCACCTGGCCCAGCAACCTTCTCTAAATAACATCTCCAATGGGTACATGGGTGAGCCTGGTCCCCAAATCTCCGGAGTATATCTCACTCTGTTACATTGTTTCATAGAGAACAGAGTGTGCCCTGCCCTCCGGGGAGTCCAAGCCCCTGGGTGCTGACATGGGCTTTCTGTTAACTCCGACCCTTGCTGTCTGTAACTGATGCTGCTGTGTTCACGGAGACAATGTCTGCTCTGGTTTGTTTCTCCTCGTGTTAGCCCATCCAGAGACTCCAGGGCAGAAGCTGGACTCTGTTCCTGAGGTCTCCCAGCTCCAGGCTCCTTCCAACTCATTCCGTGCCACGATTCTCATTCTGGTGGTTCAGTACAGTGACACCCACATTCCAGACAGCAAATGGAGAGAAGACAAAACTGAGCCGAGGCTTATGCCAAAGTTCCCTGAAAGAAGATTCCCGAGAGCTACTGGAACATCTGCCGCTTCCCATTGGCCGGAACATCGCCACTAGTCACAGTCAACTGCATAAGAAGCTGGGAGCATAATCTTCCTTCTGGGTGGCCATGCCCGCCGCCAAAGTTTCTATAACGGAAAATATGAGCTGAGAGTGTGGCTCAGGGCTAGTGTGCTTGCCTGGTGTGCATGAGGCCTCAAGTTCAATGCCTAGAACAGAGAAAGTGGGAAGAAGAGGGGATGGAGGGATGGGGTGGGGAAGCGGGCAGAAGGAAGAGGAGAAAAGGATGAAGAGGAAGGAGCAGGGAGAGAGTAGAAAGAAAAAGAAATGGAGATGGCAGCATCAGGCCCATTCTCTATCTCTCTCCATCTATCTCTCCATCTATCTCTCCACCTCTCCATCTATCTCTCCATCTATCTATCTCTCCATCCATCTCTCCATCTATCTATTTCTCCATCTATCTATCCATCTATCTATTTCTCCACCTCTCCATCTATCTCTCCATCCATCTATCTCTCTATCCCTCTCTCTCCATCTATCCACCTATCTCTCCATCTATCTATCTCTCCATCTATCTCTCCACCTCTCCATCTATCTATCTATCCATCCATCCATCTATCTATCCATCCATCTATCTCTCTCTCCATCTATCTATCTATCTCTCTATTTAGCTATCTATCCATCTCTCCATCTATCTCTCCATTTATCTCTCCACCTCTCCATCTATCATCTATCTATCTATCTATCTATCTATCTATCTATCCATCCATACATCTCTCCATACATCTATCTATCTCTCTATCTATCTATCTATCTATCTATCTATCTATCTATCTATCTATGTGTGTGTGTGATATGTGTATATATGTTTTAATGTGTGTGGGTGTTTTGTTTGTGCACCACATGCATGCTTAATGACCTCAGAGACCAAAAGAGGTGTCATGTCCCCTAGAACTGGTGCTGGGAACTGAACCCAGGTCCTTCAGAAGAGCAGAAAGAGCTTTTTCCAGCCCCACCCATTTGTTTTGTGAATAGACTTCTGTTTTATTTGACTCTGCCAGGCAACCACAAGCTTAAAGAGAGCAGGCCCCAGCTCCAGGGCAGGAATCATGATTGATCTAAGCCAGCCATGGTGCTCTCCTGGCTGGTGCCAGTGATTGGTTTAGGAATGGGTATGTGACACCATCCTGGCCAACAAAGCCTGAGGGCCATCTGCAGAGACTCCGAGGGTGTGTGCCAGAGACAGTCTCATCTCTGTCTTCGGTACTTGTGTGCTGTCTGCGTGTGGCCTGTACACTAACCTTTGCTTTGCTCTGCTCATCAGACCCAGAGCCTTGCACATGCTAGGCAAGCTCTCCTGTCCCATGAAGGAGCCTGTCTAGGAAGTCAAGACAACTCCCTGAGGAGGCCAGGGTGGAAAGAAGGGACATCTGCGGCTGGATTGGGGGGGCACCCCTGCAATCCCAGCTCCTGGGACACAAGACAGAGGCACTGAGCTTTTATTTGAAGGTCATCAATTTTGAGCAAGGCTATATAACCAGACCGTGCCTCAGTAGCAGAGAAAGTCTCCCAATTTCATATATGCCTGAAAACCACACTACCTCTGAACTTTCTGGTGTGTGTGGTTGCGAGTGTGTGTGCATGTGCATGTGGAGCTAAAGGGACAATTTCAGGTACCACCCACCTTGTTAATGTTGTTTCTTTTCTTTTTTTTTTTTTTTTTTTTTTTTTTGTTTTTTGTTTTTTGTTTTTCGAGACAGGGTTTCTCTATGTAGCACCTGTCCTAGAACTCACTCTGTAGTCCAGGCTGGCCTCGAACTCACAGAGATCCACCTGGCTCTGCCTCCTGAGTGCTGGGATTAAAGACGTGCGCCACTAGCCAGCTTGTTTCTTTTTTCATTCTCAGCACTTAGAGCTGAACCTGGGACCCTGTGCTTGCTCTCCAAGCACTCTCCATTGAGCTAAATCCCCAACCCCATTCCTCACATTGTTCAGTGTCTCTGATTGTCCTGGAGCTCACCACATAGGTTATATGGGAGAGCCAGAAGACCCCAGCTTGGTGAGGTGGTGGAGTGGTTGCCTACCAGCGATGAGGCCCTGGGTTCTAATCCTGGAGAGAGAGGGGTAGCACATGGGGTAGTGTAGAACAGCTGCAAATCACATATGTGATCAAGTATTTCATAGTGACTATATAAACATATTAATCAGTTTTTCCTGCTGCTGGGACCACACACCTAACAAGATGAACACAGGGAAGAAGGTTTATTTTGGCCCACAGTCCGAGGGAGAGGGCCATCATGGGAGGAGGGCATGGCAGCCGAGGCTGTCGGGATGGGAGTTCACATTGGCAAATGCTCACCTCTCCGCAAAGCAGGAAACAGAAAACACTCACACGTGAAATAAAAATAAGTAAATCTTTTTTAAAGTCTACAAGCATGTTTTTTAGTAATTACTTCTATTCTGTTTCTGTTTTGTCTGTACTTGTGTGTATACACCACAGGCTGCAGTACCCAAAGAGGTCAGCAGAGGGAGTTATATCTGGAACTTTAGTTACAGATAGTTGTGGGTGCTGGGAACTGAACCCTGGTCCTCTGCAAAAGCAGCAAGTGCTCTTATCCACGGAGCCATCCCCCGAGTCTCTTCAATTACAATCCTGGGAATTGTAGTAGGGTAAACTCTTAGATTTCACATCACTTGGCATCTCAGTTTTCTTACCTATAAAGTAGAGATAATGATACCCTTATCATTAAACATCTCTCTGCCACTCTGCACACACATGTGCCCAAGTGTGCAAGTGCACTTCTTAGAAGAGTTTTCAAATTGGAAATGACTCTGTTACTGAAAGCTGAGTGAGCATGTGGGTGCTAAAGGAACATAATCCGGAACATAATCCCAGATGTCCCCACACCCTCAGGGTGTTGGTTATGGCTACAGAGAAATGACCAGCTCCCGGCTTGGGCCTTGGGGACAGGGAGAAAATAGAACTGCCTGGGTATTACCAAAGTGCCTGCCTTTGGATAAAGTCCTCCACCCCCAGAACAAACCAAAATGTTGTGGCAACACTCTCTTCTCCCACTTCCTACCACCGGGATTACTGGCCAGTAATTATCTAGCAAACTAGAGAATCTTCCAGGGCCCCAGTTAGGTACCAGATATAATTGGTCCCTAATTAGAAAAAGTTGTCAAACGGGAACAATTATATCTGTTCTCCACTTCATCTCCTCCCATCTCAAGCCAAATCTCTCCGCTTCCCCTTGCTCAGTGAACCTTCCTGCTGCCAGACTGGGGGAAGGGAGGCTGGCAGAGGCCCTTGGTAGTCAGAATCACTGGACCCAGGCCTCAGAAGTGGGCCTCTGCTCCCAGGAACCCTGTTTACTCTGGGGCCATTTAGGAAACAGAAACAGGACGTGAGCTTGTCGTTCACTTCCACAGCCCCGGGGCCTGTGTCCAGAAAGCGGGGGCCTGTGTCCAGAAAGTGCTCAGAAGTGATTGGAGAGCTGCTGGGGCCCACTAGGTCTGAGATAGCTGACGTTTGGCTCAGGAAATGTGGAGTTAAGAGGAAAAACCACAGGGCTGGGGATGTAGCTCAGCTGGTTGAGTGTTTGTCCAGCATTCAGGAAGCTGTGAGTTCAGTCTCCAGAAACTTCAGAAACTGGGGTGTTGTGGTACACATCTGCAATTCCAGCACTTGGGAGAGGGAATCAGCAGGATCAGGAGCTCCAGGACATCTTCGGCTACATATTGAATTTACAGTCCAACTGGGCTACATGAGACTGTGGGGTGGGGGCAGAGAAAAGGGCAGAAACAGTGGCTGGTGGTGAGCACAGGGCAGTCAGCTAGCTAAGAAAAGTGTCGCTCCCAGCCACACTCAGAACTGAGGGGCTGCAGGGTCAGGCCAGGCCTCCAGGACCTGGGTGACCCCAAATGGCTCCTAGTAGACAGAGGAGGCAAAGAGGTGTGGGAGCAGATGCAGCTTGGTCTTTGTTACACATCCTCAAAGGACTCAAACTCTGGTTGGATAGCATGTGCCACGGAGTAGGGAGGATCAGAGAGAGGGAAGAGCTCAGGCAGGGAAGACCAGAGTCCTGTGAGCTGCACAGATCACACGCCACTCCTGAGACACCAGACATCGACAGTGTCTGCCCAAGGGCATGCAGGGAAGGGAGGTGATGGCCGTGATTGCTGATGGTTAATAGGTTCTGTATTAGTGAGATAAAATGTTCTACTCCTGCCTGGAAACTAGCAACGAGAGGAAAAGCCACACATACCTCCTAAGTGCCTTCTTTGTACAAATTGGAGACCTCACCGTCCAGCAGGACGCATGCTGCTCTGCCTCCTGCCAGCCAGAGGGCAATGGGGTTCACTCTGTACCCAACCACTGGGTCTGGGTTGAGTAACGGGAAGGTGTGGTGGACGTCCTGATAAAAAGTGTCATTAAGCTGGGCAGTGGGCACTTGGGAAGCAGAGGCAGGTGGATCTCTGTGAGTTTGAGGCCAACCTGGTCTACAGAGCGAGTTCCAGGACAGCCAGGGCTGCACAGAGAAACCTTGTCTCGAAGAAGGAGGAGGAGGAGGGGAGAGAGGAGGAGGAGAAAGAGAAGATGAAGAAGAGGAGGGGGGGAGGAAGAAGAGGAGGAGGAGGAGCAGCAGCTGCTGCAGCCTCATTAAAGCTGGGGCCAGAGGAAGAGACAGGAGGGCTGGGGGTAGCATAGTTAGAGAGTGCTTGCCCGGCCTATAGACAGTTCCTTACATCGCAGCACCACAAACAGCAGGTGTGGTGGCCCATTCCTGTGATCTCAGCACTTAGAGAAGTGACTGAAGAGATGATTCACTGGATAAAGGCTTGTCAAGCAAGCCTCAGGACCAGAGTTTAGAACCCAAGAGTGTACGTAAAAGCTGGGCAGGTGTGGCAGAGAGGCAGAGGGGGATCCCCAGGTCAAGCCGGCGAGGACGCCTAGCAGGTCTTGTGCTCTGGCTTCAACTGAGAGGCGTCAGGGAAGAGTAATCAAGCCACCTGCCTCCAACTTCAGGTCTCCATAGGTGCACACATGCAGTCCACACATTTGTATGCACACATGCCCACACCCCATACGTGGGAGCACAATACCACACAAGGCACGTATGCGCGCAAACACACACACACACACACACACACACACACACACACACACACACACACACACACACGTGCACAAAGAGAAAGTTGAGATCATCCTTGC
This sequence comes from Onychomys torridus, assembly GCF_903995425.1. NCBI lineage: Eukaryota > Metazoa > Chordata > Mammalia > Rodentia > Cricetidae > Onychomys > Onychomys torridus. The sequence goes on from NC_050460.1 coordinate 6,397,437, forward strand.
CTGCCTAGCCAGTTTGAGGTCAGCCTAGAATAGATGAGATCCTATCTCAAAACAGAGCTAGAAATTAATTCTATCTGTTCTCTTCTTTGTACCCAGCACCTGAGGTGCCCAATTTTTAAATTTTGTTTTGTATATATTATATTTTATACATATATGTATATATATATACACACACATGCACACACATTTATGAGTGTTTTGCCTGCATGTGTGTCTATGTATCACGTTGTTCATACCTGGTGCCTGAGGAGGCCAGAAGAGAGAATCTGACCCCCAAAACTGGAGTCACAGCTGGTTGTGAGGTGCCACGTGGCAATGGAACCCAGGTCCTCTAGAAGAGCAGCCAGTGCACACAGGCATCTTGCCAGGGCTCTAGATGCCCACGGGTGTGTCTGTTTCTTCATTCTGAAGACGTCTTCAGAGCAGACACCAGGTGCCGGGCCCTAGGACCTGAGTGGGAAGTGCCTGCCATCTGGAGTTTCCATCTCAGGTGGAGACTGGCACAGTGGTAACCCAGCTCCAATGGAAATGCACCATGAGAGCCTGGGCTGCTCTCCACTGGGGCCCAGAAGCTTCTCTGACAGACGAGATGTTTATCTGAGAGAGTTGCATGAGAGAAGGCCACACTCATCACAGAGAGCAGCCAGAGCTGAGGGCTGAGGTGCATCTAGCTCCTTACACCCGCAACGGTTTCCATAAAGCAAGTTTAGAGAATGGGGTGTGAACTGTAGCTTTCATGGGGAATCCAGAGAACGGGGTGTGGTGACTTAAATTTTTAAAGGTGCTTAGCAGAGTATCATCACAAATGCTATTGGCAGGGTGTGTGTGTGGGGGGAGCCTCAGATGACTGCAGTGTCTCCATGGCCAAAGTCACCAAGGGGAGATATAAAGGAGGCATAAGTCACTGGTCCTAGGACTGGAAGGGTCACAAGAGGAAGTGGAGCTCTCCCCAGTACCCATACCTGTTGTCCTTCCTTGCACCACCTCACCACTTCCACATTTTTCATTCCAGAAGCTTCTAGCATGAGGGTCTTCTAGCCTTCTCTGAAGAGGGGACTAATTAAACCTGAACTGACACAGCGCTAATTAACTTCTTAATTACACGGAACCACATGATTAGAGGCACAGCAGACACTAATTGTTCATTAGAAAGCAGCCCTCCCCTCCCCTCTCCCAGGCCCTCTGCCCACTGATGGCAGTAGCCCACCCCAGCCTAGCCCCACCCCAGCCTAGCCCCACCCCAGCCTAGCCCCACCCCAGCCTAGCCCACCCCAGCCTAGCCCCACCCCAGCCTAGCCCACCCCAGCCTAGCCCACCCCAGCCTAGCCCCACCCCAGCCTAGCCCACCCCAGCCTAGCCCCACCCCAGCCTAGCCCCAGCCCAGCCTAGCCCACCCCAGCCTAGCCCACCCCAGCCTAGCGCCACCCCAGGGGATCTCTGGGAATGGTCACTGTCCCAGTCTGGATCCAGGTGCCCTTCTAATAATGTAAATATATATGCTTCCCAGCTGAGGATGGAGGTGGACACTCAGGTTTGTTTATTTGTTTGTTTGTTTGTTTGGTTGGTTGGTTGGTTGGTTTGGGTTTTTTTTGCTTATGAGACAGATTCTCGTGCAGCCAGGCTGGTCTTAAGGCCTCATGTAGTCAAGGATAACCTTGAATTCCTGATACTCCTCTGTCCACCTCCTGAGTACTAGCATCACAGATGTGGTCCACCATTCCTGGTTTATTTGGTGCTGGGGGTCGAACCTAGGATGTCATGACCTCGTGCATGTAACTGAGCCACATCCCCAGCCCCTCTTTTGACTTTTTTTTTTTTTTTTTTTTTTTAGACAAGATTTCATGTATAGCAGGCTGGTCTTGAAATCCATATAAAGGCAAGAGTGATCTTGGATTTCTGATCTTCTCACCTGTATCTCCCAGGTCCGGGATTACAGACGTGTGCCGCCATCACTGGCCCCACTCATAGTTTCTACCTTTTGTTGTGTTTTGTCTTTCAACTTCAAGATGACTCAAAAGGAGTCAAACCAGACCTATACTTTTGAGTTTTGACCTCTCTCTGAATTAGCAACTCAAGACTCAAAGATTTGTACTCAGAGCTGGGCATGATGGCACACACCTTTAATTCTAGCACTTGGGAGGCAGAGGCAGGTGGATCTGTGAGTTCAAGGCCAGCCTGGTCTACAGAGTGAGTTCCAGGATAGCCAGGGATACACAGAGAAACCCTGTCCTGAAGAGAAAAAAAAATGTAGCTGGAAGTTTTCCTGTGTCCCACCCGATCCCACAGTTACTCAGACCCAAATAAACATAAACATACAGAGGCTTGTATTAATTACAAACTGTATGGCCATGGCCTATGGCTCAAGCTTCTTGCTAGCTAGCTCTTATAATTAAACTCAGCCCATTTCTATTACTCTGTATGTCACCATGTGTTCTGTGGCTTTACCTGTGTGTCATTACATGCTGCTCCCTGGATGTTGGGATGGCGTCTCCCCTGCCTCTCCTTCTCCTTCTCCTTCCACTATCTCCCTTGGATTTTCCCGCCTGGCTCCATCCTGCCCTGCCATAGGCCAGAGGGTTTTATTTATCAACCAATCAGAGCAACACATATTTACAGGGTACAGAAAGACATCACACAGCAAAAAAAAAAAAGACTGGTACTTACCTATGCTGGCTACATCAACAAGCTTCATCTGGGAAGAGGGAGCCTCACTTAGGAAAATTCCTCCAGCCCTTCAGCCTGTATGCAAGTCTATGGGGACATTGTCTTCACTAATGAATGATGGGGAGGGTCCACCCCACTGTGGTGGTGCCACCCCTGGGCAGGTAGTCCTGGGTTATACAAGAATTCAGCTGGGTGTGCTGGTGCACCTCACTAATCCTAGCACTTGGAGAGGTATAGTCATGTGGCTCTCTATAAGTTCAAGGCCAGCCTGGTCTATGTAATGAGTTGGCAGCAAGCCAGTCAGCCAGGACAACACAGTGAGACCCTGCCCCCCCCCCAGAAAAAAGGAAGGAAGGAAGGAAAAGAAAGAAGGGACAGTTAGCTGAGCAATGGCTGCAGAACAAGCAAGTGTGATTCAGCACTCCTCCACAGCCTCTGCGTCAGCTCTTGCCTCAGGTTCCTGCCCTGCTTGGGTTCCTGTCCTGACTCCCTTCAATAAACTGTGAGTATTATCTGGGATACTTCTCCAAGATGTCACCTCCTCCTTCTGAGACTCAGGCACCAGGTACGTGACCCTCTCTAGGCCCTGTTTAGAGTCTCAAGTGTACCAACAGGGCTCGGGGTTGCCCTGCTCACACCACAGAGGTATGAGCGGGGATGCTATTGGCCCTGCGCATAGAGCGGGCTACATCTTTCTTCTCCCAGATGCTCTCAGTTATCTCCTGTTACTCTGGTGTGACCGTCCACCTGGGCAGGTCACAGCCGAGTAGCAGAGGAGGTGCTGGTGAACAGACGAGCTGCCAATAGTCCAAAGCCTCCCCTGACCATCCCAGCCTCAGGTGGGTACCCCTGCTCTGCTTTCCACTGCCAGCTCCTTGGTGCCCGTCCCATTCTGAAGAACATTCTTTGCCAGGACATAACCTCCCCACATATTTATTGGAGGTAGGCCAGACACCGTGTGCTTTGCACCTATAGACTCATGCAGCTGTGTCCAGGTCCAGATGCCCTTATCATCCCCATCTTACAAATACGGAAATAGTGACGGCACACTTTGATGGACTTAGATGGAGAACCCATGAGTCAGACCAAGTCCATGCTTTGAACCCCGACTATAATCACGTGACTGATAGATGCTGGGAGAGGTAGGATACCCACAGGACAAGAGCCTGTTGACTTTGTAGTTTCCCATTATATTGGCAGGTGCTCTTCTCTTTCTTACGATAAAAAAAAAAAAAAAAAAAAAAAAAACCACTATTTTATTTTATGTGTATGTGTAGCATGAATCTTAAAAGGTCTTATTAATAAAATCAAACCTGAGGCCAGGTATTGGGGTGAATGCTGGAAGATCAGAGACACAGAACAAGCCAGTTTCCTCACCTCACCAGTTCCTCAGCTGGTCTTATTTCCTCAGACTGGAAGCTTCTGAGTCCTCATCCAGAATGAATCCTGTCAAGGTGAAGGAAACAAGCCTCTAGCCCCAGTGGTGGACCCCACAGGCTGAGCTCCATTTCATCACTCAGGGATGGGTTTACCTCTGCATGTCACTCTGTTTCTGGGCCTACAGTCGTCACCTGTAAGGGTCAGGCAGGCCTGGGCCACATTCTGCATGACAGCCCCGAGTGTCTTGGAGACCAGTGACTGTCGTCACCTTGGCGAGGCCTTCAGGGTGTGGCCTCGGGGACCCCTCAGGTGCCTGGAGATGCCCTCTGTCTATCTTAGAGTGGTGAGTGCAGGCAGGAGGGACCTGATGGAAGTTTATGAGCTGCATGATTCAAATTTGTGCATTTAAAAAATTACATTTATTTACTTGTTGGAGGGACTCGAGAGTGCCACAGTGTACATGTGGGAGGTCAGCAGACAGCTTGCATTGGTCTCTCCTTCACCATATGCATCCTGGGAACTGAACTCCAGTCATCACTGAACCATCTCAATGGCCCCAAACTTGTAACGTTTTGCTCGGGTCGATTAGGCATCACTGAACAGGAGAAAGACCCAAAGTCAGCTCACAATTGCCTATAACTTTAGTTCCAGAGGATCTGATGCCTCCTTCTGGTCTCCATGGGCATGTACTGGCGCACGCACATATGGACAAGCAGGCACACACACACACACACACACACACACACACACACACACACACACAGAAATAAGAAAATGTAAAAGGGTATAAAAAGTGTTGGGGCTAGCAAGGTGGCTCAGAATTTGTGAGCACTTGTTACTCTTGCAGTGGACCCAGGTTTGGTTCCCAGCATCCACGTGATAGCTCACAACCATCCATAACTTCAGTTCTAGGGGATTTGACACCTTCTGCAGGCACCAGGCATACATGTGGTGCATATACATACATGTAGGTAAACACTTGTTAAATTATATATATATATAGTTTAAAAATGTAAAAGCGTGCACTCCTGACCTCATCCTGTTTTGGTACCAGGGATCTTCCAGCCAACCAGTGTACAAATACTAGGTGGTTCCAGTTTGCTGTCCTCCAGGGTGGGAAGTAGTTGAGTCTTGTTACTACCCTCCTAACCTCTAGGAGCCGCTGGCTGGATGCTGGGATGATAACCTGTGTTCAAGCTGTCTCGGTGTTCTAGCCCAGGCCTGCCCAAAAGCCCAGGGAACTGAGGACTGCTCTTCTGCCTCTCTAAGGCCCCTCTCAGTGAGCTTCATAATAAACATAAGCTTTGGGAAGGAAACGGTCCTGCAGAGGCTGCTCTGTACCAGCATGGAGCCCTGGTTGAGTGGGGTGAACGGATAGGTGGCTGGAAGGATCCTCTTCCCAAAAGGAGCAGAGACAGGGGGCTCAGGCTGTGGAGATGGAGGTGGCTCGGATGGTGTACAAGCTTCAGGACCTCAGTCTTCATCCTCAGGACCCAGGAAAAACCAGGCACGATGGTGAACATCTCTAACCCAGTGTTGGGTAAGTGGGAGGCAGACAGGAGGATTCTGGAGTTCATAGGTCAGCCAGCCTAGCCTATGGGTGAGTTCTGGCCTTGAACTTCTGATTCTCCTGACCATGCATGCTGGGAAGTTCTCTACCCACTGAGCTATACTCTTGGCCCCTACGCTGTCTCTTCTTGCCAGCCAGTCTTCCTGCGGCAGAGGCTGCACAGAGAACACCGTCCCAACCTGGAACCCTCTGCCCTGACTCCTTCCTTTCCTGCTGGTGTCCATTCCCCTGCCCAGGCACCCATTCCAGAGGCCTTGGTTCCTCAGGATTGACCCTGCAGCTCCCACACAGCGGGCGGTTGTGGGAGCATCAAGGAGAAAGGACATCCTCCCACCATAGAGGCAGGTCTGTAGCAAATGACTTAAACAGGCACCCCAGCTCTGGGCTCACACTTTGCGGTTTCAGCTGCCAGACATGTGCTTTTCTGGGAATTCGGAAACTGACTCTACCCTTTGAAGAAGGGTAAGTGTGTCTCTTATGTTTGGCAATTTCAGACTGTTGCTGGACACCTTCCTGGCTCTGGGCTATATGAATGAGATCAGCTGCCAAACCCTTTCATGAGTAGGGTACTTCTTCAAGGGGACTCCTAAAATCAAAGGTGGTCACCCTCACCCCAAAACAGGATGGGGGTGGTTCCCAGTCCAGGAAAAGCCAGGCTGCCAGGACCCAGCCCTGATAGCAGCTCTGAGGACTTTATGCCCCAGCCTCACTGTCTGTCTCCAGGATGAGGAACATGTTGTGAATGAAGTATAAAATTAAACCAGATGAAGTGATGCTGCTCACTTATAATCCCGGAAGCTGGGAGGTGGAAGGAAGCAGGAGGACCAGGAATTTGAGGTTATCTTTAGCTACATAGCAAATTTGAGGCAAGCCTGGGCTACAAGAGACCCTGTCTCAAAAAAAAAAATCGGGGTACCAGAGAGAGCTGGGCAGTTAAAGGCACTTGCTGCTCTTCCTACGGGACCCAAGTTTAGTTCCCAGCCCCCACTTCAGGCAGCTTACAAGCACCTGTAACTCCAGCTCCAACACCTTCTTCCAGTTTCTTTTGACATTTGCGTATAGATAAGCACGCACACACACACACCACACAGAGTCTTTAAAACACACACAACCACTGAACACCCATGCACTTAATTATGAAGCCAGTCATAATTTTGTGTATTTCATCCCAAGACATTTTTCTGTGCATGCGTCACACACTGTGTACTGCAAGTCCAGCACACTGTCGGGGGTGATAGCAGATTTTATATAAAATTGTGCATCTTACATTTTGTCCCTTCACATAACCTCATGCCGTTTGCCCTAAACACATTGGAGGGATGAACCATAATTTATTGTTACTGGACATTGAGACTTTATTTCTTTTTATTCTGTGTTTGGGTATCTTGCTTTCGTGTATGTCTATAGATCCCACATGTGCCTGGTGCCCACGGAGATGAGAGAAAGTGTCAGGTCCCCTGGAACAGGAGCTGTGGACAGCGGCGGGTCCGTATATGGGTGCTGGGATTGAGCCAGGCTCCCCAGAAGAAGAACCAGTGCCCTTAGCTGCTGACTCACCACTGCACTACTGTATTTGTTTAAACAGGCTCTTGCTATGAAGCCTAGGCTGGCCTGAAACTCAGCTATGTAGATCAGGCCGGCCTCAAACTTTTCCTAT